>NW_026897313.1:0-30426 GCF_033153095.1 Gastrolobium bilobum
CATTGCTTGTATTGTTCCCAGGGGAGCCTGAGAGAGAAAAAGGCATGCTTTATTTTTATAGTCAGTGTTTGTATTCTTATATATATATATATATATATATATATATATATATGTTAGTATGTTGGTTATATATATAACGTTGGTTACTATATATATATTTATATAATATATATATATTATTGTGGCTATATTTATTTATAAGATAATTATTCTAAAATTAAATAAGTAAAATGATATGTCTTAAAAGAAAAACATACCGTTCGCGGGTTTTAATGTGTATATTGATACTATGATGGGCCATTGACCAGACTGTGAGTGCATTGGATTCTATTTGTGGTGTGGACCCTTGGGATACCGATTTTTAGTTGGAGGGGCATACGGGTACAGGTAAGTTTTTCGTGTCTTCGGTCTAGCCATGTTGTGGTTCCACCATGTCCCATGGGGACATGGTATATGCATGCTGTGTTACATGCTTTTGATGTTTTGGAATGCTGTTGAGCTATTGTATGTTAGTGCCTTGTTGATATGCATGGAGGTGTTCCACCTATACGGTAAGCCTGAGTATGTAGAGCATACAATAGGGTGAGGCTGTGGGTGAGAGCTTTCTGTTCACGCTAGAGGATGTCTTGAAAACTTATTTTCGATATAGTGAACAAAATATGTATGTTTGAATTTCTGTTCCCACTAGAGGATTCTTTCCGTTTTAATGTAAAAAAAACTTTTGAAAATTAGCTGAGGTGTCGCATTCTCCTTAAATCTCAGCTTTCTGTTCACACTAGAGGATGTCTTGAAAACTTACTTATTTTCGATATAGTGAACAAAATATGTATGTTTGAATTTCTGTTCACACTAGAGGATTCTTTCCGTTTTAATGTAAAAAAAACTTTTGAAAATTAGCTGAGGTGTCGCATTCTCCTTGAATCTCAGCTTTCTGTTCACACTAGTGGATGTCTTGAAAACTTACTTATTTTCGATATAGTGAACAAAATATGTATGTTTGAATTTCTGTTCACACTAGAGGATTCTTTCCGTTTTAATGTAAAAAAAACTTTTGAAAATTAGCTGAGGTGTCGCATTCTCCTTAAATCTCAGCTTTCTGTTCACGCTAGAGGATGTCTTGAAAACTTACTTATTTTCGATATAGTGAACAAAATATGTATGTTTGAATTTCTGTTTACCCTAGAGGATTCTTTCCGTTTTAATGTAAAAAAAAACTTTTGAAAATTAGCTGAGGTGTCGCATTCTCCTTAAATCTCAGCTTTCTGTTCACACTAGAGGATGTCTTGAAAACTTACTTATTTTCGATATAGTGAACAAAATATGTATGTTTGAATTTCTGTTCACACTAGAGGATTCTTTCCGTTTTAATGTAAAAAAAAACTTTTGAAAATTAGCTGAAGTGTCGCATTCTCCTTAAATCTCAGCTTTCTGTTCACACTAGAGGATGTCTTGAAAACTTACTTATTTTCGATATAGTGAACAAAATATGTATGTTTGAATTTCTGTTCACACTAGAGGATTCTTTCCGTTTTAATGTAAAAAAAAACTTTTGAAAATTAGCTGAGGTGTCGCATTCTCCTTAAATCTCAGCTTTCTGTTCACACTAGAGGATGTCTTGAAAACTTACTTATTTTCGATATAGTGAACAAAATATGTATGTTTGAATTTCTGTTCACACTAGAGGATTCTTTCCGTTTTAATGTAAAAAAAACTTTTGAAAATTAGCTGAGGTGTCGCATTCTCCTTAAATCTCAGCTTTCTGTTCACACTAGAGGATGTCTTGAAAACTTACTTATTTTCGATATAGTGAACAAAATATGTATGTTTGAATTTCTGTTCACACTAGAGGATTCTTTCCGTTTTAATGTAAAAAAAACTTTTGAAAATTAGCTGAGGTGTCGCATTCTCCTTAAATCTCAGCTTTCTGTTCACACTAGAGGATGTCTTGAAAACTTACTTATTTTCGATATAGTGAACAAAATATGTATGTTTGAATTTCTGTTCACACTAGAGGATTCTTTCCGTTTTAATGTAAAAAAAACTTTTGAAAATTAGCTGAGGTGTCGCATTCTCCTTAAATCTCAGCTTTCTGTTCACACTAGAGGATGTCTTGAAAACTTACTTATTTTCGATATAGTGAACAAAATATGTATGTTTGAATTTCTGTTCACACTAGAGGATTCTTTCCGTTTTAATGTAAAAAAAACTTTTGAAAATTAGCTGAGGTGTCGCATTCTCCTTAAATCTCAGCTTTCTGTTCACACTAGAGGATGTCTTGAAAACTTACTTATTTTCGATATAGTGAACAAAATATGTATGTTTGAATTTCTGTTCACACTAGAGGATTCTTTCCGTTTTAATGTAAAAAAAACTTTTGAAAATTAGCTGAGGTGTCGCATTCTCCTTAAATCTCAGCTTTCTGTTCACACTAGTGGATGTCTTGAAAACTTACTTATTTTCGATATAGTGAACAAAATATGTATGTTTGAATTTCTGTTCACACTAGAGGATTCTTTCCGTTTTAATGTAAAAAAAAACTTTTGAAAATTAGCTGAGGTGTCGCATTCTCCTTAAATCTCAGCTTTCTGTTCACACTAGAGGATGTCTTGAAAACTTACTTCTTTTCGATATAGTGAACAAAATATGTATGTTTGAATTTCTGTTCACACTAGAGGATTCTTTCCGTTTTAATGTAAAAAAAAACTTTTGAAAATTAGCTGAGGTGTCGCATTCTCCTTAAATCTCAGCTTTCTGTTCACGCTAGAGGATGTCTTGAAAACTTACTTATTTTCGATATAGTGAACAAAATATGTATGTTTGAATTTCTGTTCACACTAGAGGATTCTTTCCGTTTTAATGTAAAAAAAACTTTTGAAAATTAGCTGAGGTGTCGCATTCTCCTTAAATCTCAGCTTTCTGTTCACACTAGAGGATGTCTTGAAAACTTACTTATTTTCGATATAGTGAACAAAATATGTATGTTTGAATTTCTGTTCACACTAGAGGATTCTTTCCGTTTTAATGTAAAAAAAACTTTTGAAAATTAGCTGAAGTGTCGCATTCTCCTTAAATCTCAGCTTTCTGTTCACACTAGAGGATGTCTTGAAAACTTACTTATTTTCGATATAGTGAACAAAATATGTATGTTTGAATTTCTGTTCACACTAGAGGATTCTTTCCGTTTTAATGTAAAAAAAAACTTTTGAAAATTAGCTGAGGTGTCGCATTCTCCTTAAATCTCAGCTTTCTGTTCACACTAGAGGATGTCTTGAAAACTTACTTATTTTCGATATAGTGAACAAAATATGTATGTTTGAATTTCTGTTCACACTAGAGGATTCTTTCCGTTTTAATGTAAAAAAAACTTTTGAAAATTAGCTGAGGTGTCGCATTCTCCTTAAATCTCAGCTTTCTGTTCACGCTAGAGGATGTCTTGAAAACTTACTTCTTTTCGATATAGTGAACAAAATATGTATGTTTGAATTTCTGTTCACACTAGAGGATTCTTTCCGTTTTAATGTAAAAAAAACTTTTGAAAATTAGCTGAGGTGTCGCATTCTCCTTAAATCTCAGCTTTCTGTTCACACTAGAGGATGTCTTGAAAACTTACTTATTTTCGATATAGTGAACAAAATATGTATGTTTGAATTTCTGTTCACACTAGAGGATTCTTTCCGTTTTAATGTAAAAAAAAACTTTTGAAAATTAGCTGAGGTGTCGCATTCTCCTTAAATCTCAGCTTTCTGTTCACACTAGAGGATGTCTTGAAAACTTACTTATTTTCGATATAGTGAACAAAATATGTACGTTTGATTTTATGTTCACACTAGAGGATTCTTTCCGTTCTAAAGTCAAAAAACTTTTGAAAATTAGCTGAAGTGTCGCATTCTCCTTAAATCTCAGCTTTCTGTTCACACTAGAGGATGTCTTGAAAACTTACTTATTTTCGATATAGTGAACAAAATATGTATGTTTGATTTTCTGTTCACACTAGAGGATTCTTTTCGTTTTAATGTAAAAAAAACTTTTGAAAATTAGCTGAGGTGTCGCATTCTCCTTGAATCTCAGCTTTCTGTTCACACTAGTGGATGTCTTGAAAACTTACTTATTTTCGATGTAGTGAACAAAATATGTATGTTTGAATTTCTGTTCACCCAAGAGGATTCTTTCCGTTTTAATGTAAAAAAAACTTTTGAAAATTAGCTGAGGTGTCGCATTCTCCTTAAATCTCAGCTTTCTGTTCACACTAGAGGATGTCTTGAAAACTTACTTATTTTCGATATAGTGAACAAAATATGTATGTTTGAATTTCTGTTCACACTAGAGGATTCTTTCCGTTTTAATGTAAAAAAAACTTTTGAAAATTAGCTGAGGTGTCGCATTCTCCTTAAATCTCAGCTTTCTGTTCACACTAGAGGATGTCTTGAAAACTTACTTATTTTCGATATAGTGAACAAAATATGTATGTTTGAATTTCTGTTCACACTAGAGGATTCTTTCCGTTTTAATGTAAAAAAAACTTTTGAAAATTAGCTGAGGTGTCGCATTCTCCTTAAATCTCAGCTTTCTGTTCACACTAGAGGATGTCTTGAAAACTTACTTATTTTCGATATAGTGAACAAAATATGTATGTTTGAATTTTCTGTTCACACTAGAGGATTCTTTCCGTTTTAACGTAAAAAAAAACTTTTGAAAATTAGCTGAGGTGTCGCATTCTCCTTGAATCTCAGCTTTCTGTTCACACTAGTGGATGTCTTGAAAACTTACTTATTTTCGATATAGTGAACAAAATATGTATGTTTGAATTTCTGTTCACACTAGAGGTTTCTTACCGTTTTAATGTAAAAAAAAACTTTTGAAAATTAGCTGAGGTGTCGCATTCTCCTTAAATCTCAGCTTTCTGTTCACACTAGAGGATGTCTTGAAAACTTACTTATTTTCGATATAGTGAACAAAATATGTATGTTTGAATTTCTGTTCACACTAGAGGATTCTTTCCGTTTTAATGTAAAAAAAACTTTTGAAAATTAGCTGAGGTGTCGCATTCTCCTTAAATCTCAGCTTTCTGTTCACACTAGAGGATGTCTTGAAAACTTACTTATTTTCGATATAGTGAACAAAATATGTATGTTTGAATTTCTGTTCACACTAGAGGATTCTTTCCGTTTTAATGTAAAAAAAACTTTTGAAAATTAGCTGAGGTGTCGCATTCTCCTTAAATCTCAGCTTTCTGTTCACACTAGAGGATGTCTTGAAAACTTACTTATTTTCGATATAGTGAACAAAATATGTATGTTTGAATTTCTGTTCACACTAGAGGATTCTTTCCGTTTTAATGTAAAAAAAACTTTTGAAAATTAGCTGAGGTGTCGCATTCTCCTTGAATCTCAGCTTTCTGTTCACACTAGAGGATGTCTTGAAAACTTACTTATTTTCGATATAGTGAACAAAATATGTATGTTTGAATTTCTGTTCACACTAGAGGATTCTTTCCGTTTTAATGTAAAAAAAACTTTTGAAAATTAGCTGAGGTGTCGCATTCTCCTTAAATCTCAGCTTTCTGTTCACACTAGAGGATGTCTTGAAAACTTACTTATTTTCGATATAGTGAACAAAATATGTATGTTTGAATTTCTGTTCACACTAGAGGATTCTTTCCGTTTTAATGTAAAAAAAACTTTTGAAAATTAGCTGAGGTGTCGCATTCTCCTTAAATCTCAGCTTTCTGTTCACACTAGTGGATGTCTTGAAAACTTACTTATTTTCGATATAGTGAACAAAATATGTATGTTTGAATTTCTGTTCACACTAGAGGATTCTTTCCGTTTTAATGTAAAAAAAACTTTTGAAAATTAGCTGAGGTGTCGCATTCTCCTTAAATCTCAGCTTTCTGTTCACACTAGAGGATGTCTTGAAAACTTACTTATTTTCGATATAGTGAACAAAATATGTATGTTTGAATTTCTGTTCACACTAGAGGATTCTTTCCGTTTTAATGTAAAAAAAACTTTTGAAAATTAGCTGAGGTGTCGCATTCTCCTTAAATCTCAGCTTTCTGTTCACACTAGAGGATGTCTTGAAAACTTACTTATTTTCGATATAGTGAACAAAATATGTATGTTTGAATTTCTGTTCACACTAGAGGATTCTTTCCGTTTTAATGTAAAAAAAACTTTTGAAAATTAGCTGAGGTGTCGCATTCTCCTTAAATCTCAGCTTTCTGTTCACACTAGAGGATGTCTTGAAAACTTACTTATTTTCGATATAGTGAACAAAATATGTATGTTTGAATTTCTGTTCACACTAGAGGATTCTTTCCGTTTTAATGTAAAAAAAACTTTTGAAAATTAGCTGAGGTGTCGCATTCTCCTTAAATCTCAGCTTTCTGTTCACACTAGAGGATGTCTTGAAAACTTACTTATTTTCGATATAGTGAACAAAATATGTATGTTTGAATTTCTGTTCACACTAGAGGATTCTTTCCGTTTTAATGTAAAAAAAACTTTTGAAAATTAGCTGAGGTGTCGCATTCTCCTTAAATCTCAGCTTTCTGTTCACGCTAGAGGATGTCTTGAAAACTTACTTATTTTCGATATAGTGAACAAAATATGTATGTTTGAATTTCTGTTCACACTAGAGGATTCTTTCCGTTTTAATGTAAAAAAAACTTTTGAAAATTAGCTGAGGTGTCGCATTCTCCTTAAATCTCAGCTTTCTGTTCACACTAGAGGATGTCTTGAAAACTTACTTATTTTCGATACAGTGAACAAAATATGTATGTTTGAATTTCTGTTCACACTAGAGGATTCTTTCCGTTTTAATGTAAAAAAAACTTTTGAAAATTAGCTGAGGTGTCGCATTCTCCTTAAATCTCAGCTTTCTGTTCACACTAGAGGATGTCTTGAAAACTTACTTATTTTCGATATAGTGAACAAAATATGTATGTTTGAATTTCTGTTCACACTAGAGGATTCTTTCCGTTTTAATGTAAAAAAAACTTTTGAAAATTAGCTGAAGTGTCGCATTCTCCTTAAATCTCAGCTTTCTGTTCACACTAGAGGATGTCTTGAAAACTTACTTATTTTCGATATAGTGAACAAAATATGTATGTTTGAATTTCTGTTCACACTAGAGGATTCTTTCCGTTTTAATGTAAAAAAAACTTTTGAAAATTAGCTGAGGTGTCGCATTCTCCTTGAATCTCAGCTTTCTGTTCACACTAGTGGATGTCTTGAAAACTTACTTATTTTCGATGTAGTGAACAAAATATGTATGTTTGAATTTCTGTTCACCCACTAGAGGATTCTTTCCGTTTTAATGTAAAAAAAAACTTTTGAAAATTAGCTGAGGTGTCGCATTCTCCTTAAATCTCAGCTTTCTGTTCACACTAGAGGATGTCTTGAAAACTTACTTATTTTCGATATAGTGAACAAAATATGTATGTTTGAATTTCTGTTCACCCTAGAGGATTCTTTCCGTTTTAATGTAAAAAAAACTTTTGAAAATTAGCTGAGGTGTCGCATTCTCCTTGAATCTCAGCTTTCTGTTCACACTAGTGGATGTCTTGAAAACTTACTTATTTTCGATATAGTGAACAAAATATGTATGTTTGAATTTCTGTTCACACTAGAGGATTCTTTCCGTTTTAATGTAAAAAAAACTTTTGAAAATTAGCTGAGGTGTCGCATTCTCCTTAAATCTCAGCTTTCTGTTCACACTAGAGGATGTCTTGAAAACTTACTTATTTTCGATATAGTGAACAAAATATGTATGTTTGAATTTCTGTTCACACTAGAGGATTCTTTCCGTTTTAATGTAAAAAAAACTTTTGAAAATTAGCTGAGGTGTCGCATTCTCCTTAAATCTCAGCTTTCTGTTCACACTAGAGGATGTCTTGAAAACTTACTTATTTTCGATGTAGTGAACAAAATATGTATGTTTGAATTTCTGTTCACACTAGAGGATTCTTTCCGTTTTAATGTAAAAAAAACTTTTGAAAATTAGCTGAGGTGTCGCATTCTCCTTGAATCTCAGCTTTCTGTTCACACTAGTGGATGTCTTGAAAACTTACTTATTTTCGATGTAGTGAACAAAATATGTATGTTTGAATTTCTGTTCACCCAAGAGGATTCTTTCCGTTTTAATGTAAAAAAAACTTTTGAAAATTAGCTGAGGTGTCGCATTCTCCTTGAATCTCAGCTTTCTGTTCACACTAGTGGATGTCTTGAAAACTTACTTATTTTCGATGTAGTGAACAAAATATGTATGTTTGAATTTCTGTTCACCCAAGAGGATTCTTTCCGTTTTAATGTAAAAAAAACTTTTGAAAATTAGCTGAGGTGTCGGATTCTCCTTGAATCTCAGCTTTCTATTCACACTGGTGGATGTCTTGAAAACTTACTTATTTTCGATGTAGTGAACAAAATATGTATGTTTGAATTTCTGTTCACACTAGAGGATTCTTTCCGTTTTAATGTAAAAAAAACTTTTGAAAATTAGCTGAGGTGTCGCATTCTCCTTGAATCTCAGCTTTCTGTTCACACTAGTGGATGTCTTGAAAACTTACTTATTTTCGATGTAGTGAACAAAATATGTATGTTTGAATTTCTGTTCACCCAAGAGGATTCTTTCCGTTTTAATGTAAAAAAAACTTTTGAAAATTAGCTGAGGTGTCGCATTCTCCTTGAATCTCAGCTTTCTGTTCACACTAGTGGATGTCTTGAAAACTTACTTATTTTCGATGTAGTGAACAAAATATGTATGTTTGAATTTCTGTTCACACTAGAGGATTCTTTCCGTTTTAATGTAAAAAAAACTTTTGAAAATTAGCTGAGGTGTCGCATTCTCCTTGAATCTCAGCTTTCTGTTCACACTAGTGGATGTCTTGAAAACTTACTTATTTTCGATATAGTGAACAAAATATGTATGTTTGAATTTCTGTTCACCCACTAGAGGATTCTTTCCGTTTTAATGTAAAAAAAACTTTTGAAAATTAGCTGAGGTGTCGCATTCTCCTTAAATCTCAGCTTTCTGTTCACACTAGTGGATGTCTTGAAAACTTACTTATTTTCGATATAGTGAACAAAATATGTATGTTTGAATTTCTGTTCACCCAAGAGGATTCTTTCCGTTTTAATGTAAAAAAAACTTTTGAAAATTAGCTGAGGTGTCGCATTCTCCTTGAATCTCAGCTTTCTGTTCACACTAGTGGATGTCTTGAAAACTTACTTATTTTCGATGTAGTGAACAAAATATGTATGTTTGAATTTCTGTTCACCCAAGAGGATTCTTTCCGTTTTAATGTAAAAAAAACTTTTGAAAATTAGCTGAGGTGTCGCATTCTCCTTGAATCTCAGCTTTCTGTTCACACTAGTGGATGTCTTGAAAACTTACTTATTTTCGATGTAGTGAACAAAATATGTATGTTTGAATTTCTGTTCACCCAAGAGGATTCTTTCCGTTTTAATGTAAAAAAAACTTTTGAAAATTAGCTGAGGTGTCGCATTCTCCTTAAATCTCAGCTTTCTGTTCACACTAGAGGATGTCTTGAAAACTTACTTATTTTCGATATAGTGAACAAAATATGTATGTTTGAATTTCTGTTCACACTAGAGGATTCTTTCCGTTTTAATGTAAAAAAAACTTTTGAAAATTAGCTGAGGTGTCGCATTCTCCTTGAATCTCAGCTTTCTGTTCACACTAGTGGATGTCTTGAAAACTTACTTATTTTCGATGTAGTGAACAAAATATGTATGTTTGAATTTCTGTTCACCCAAGAGGATTCTTTCCGTTTTAATGTAAAAAAAACTTTTGAAAATTAGCTGAGGTGTCGCATTCTCCTTAAATCTCAGCTTTCTGTTCACACTAGAGGATGTCTTGAAAACTTACTTATTTTCGATATAGTGAACAAAATATGTATGTTTGAATTTCTGTTCACACTAGAGGATTCTTTCCGTTTTAATGTAAAAAAAACTTTTGAAAATTAGCTGAGGTGTCGCATTCTCCTTGAATCTCAGCTTTCTGTTCACACTAGTGGATGTCTTGAAAACTTACTTATTTTCGATATAGTGAACAAAATATGTATGTTTGAATTTCTGTTCACACTAGAGGATTCTTTCCGTTTTAATGTAAAAAAAACTTTTGAAAATTAGCTGAGGTGTCGCATTCTCCTTGAATCTCAGCTTTCTGTTCACACTAGTGGATGTCTTGAAAACTTACTTATTTTCGATGTAGTGAACAAAATATGTATGTTTGAATTTCTGTTCACCCACTAGAGGATTCTTTCCGTTTTAATGTAAAAAAAACTTTTGAAAATTAGCTGAGGTGTCGCATTCTCCTTAAATCTCAGCTTTCTGTTCACACTAGTGGATGTCTTGAAAACTTACTTATTTTCGATATAGTGAACAAAATATGTATGTTTGATTTTCTGTTCACCCACTAGAGGATTCTTTCCGTTTTAATGTAAAAAAAACTTTTGAAAATTAGCTGAGGTGGTCGCTTTCTCCTTAAATCTCAGCTTTCTGTTCACACTAGAGGATGTCTTGAAAATTTACTTATTTTCGATATAGTGAACAAAATATGTATGTTTGATTTTCTGTTCACACTAGAGGATTCTTTCCGTTTTAATGTAAAAAAAACTTTTGAAAATTAGCTGAGGTGTCGCATTCTCCTTGAATCTCAGCTTTCTGTTCACACTAGTGGATGTCTTGAAAACTTACTTATTTTCGATGTAGTGAACAAAATATGTATGTTTGAATTTCTGTTCACCCAAGAGGATTCTTTCCGTTTTAATGTAAAAAAAAACTTTTGAAAATTAGCTGAGGTGTCGCATTCTCCTTAAATCTCAGCTTTCTGTTCACGCTAGAGGATGTCTTGAAAACTTACTTCTTTTCGATATAGTGAACAAAATATGTATGTTTGAATTTCTGTTCACACTAGAGGATTCTTTCCGTTTTAATGTAAAAAAAACTTTTGAAAATTAGCTGAGGTGTCGCATTCTCCTTAAATCTCAGCTTTCTGTTCACACTAGAGGATGTCTTGAAAACTTACTTATTTTCGATACAGCGAACAAAATATGTATGTTTGAATTTCTTTTCACACTAGAGGATTCTTTCCGTTTTAATGTAAAAAAAACTTTTGAAAATTAGCTGAAGTGTCGCATTCTCCTTAAATCTCAGCTTTCTGTTCACACTAGAGGATGTCTTGAAAACTTACTTATTTTTGATATAGTGAACAAAATATGTATGTTTGATTTTCTGTTCACACTAGAGGATTCTTTCCGTTCTAATATAAAAAAACTTTTGAAAATTAGCTAAGGTGTCGCATTCTCCTTGAATCTCAGCTTTCTGTTCACACTAGTGGATGTCTTGAAAACTTACTTATTTTCGATGTAGTGAACAAAATATGTATGTTTGAATTTCTGTTCACCCAAGAGGATTCTTTCCGTTTTATTGTAAAAAAAACTTTTGAAAGTTAGCTGAGGTGTCGCATTCTCCTTGAATCTCAGCTTTCTGTTCACACTAGTGGATGTCTTGAAAACTTACTTATTTTCGATGTAGTGAACAAAATATGTATGTTTGAATTTCTGTTCACCCAAGAGGATTCTTTCCGTTTTATTGTAAAAAAAACTTTTGAAAATTAGCTGAGGTGTCGCATTCTCCTTGAATCTCAGCTTTCTGTTCACACTAGTGGATGTCTTGAAAACTTACTTATTTTCGATATAGTGAACAAAATATGTATGTTTGAATTTCTGTTCACCCAAGTGGATTCTTTCCGTTTTAATGTAAAAAAAACTTTTGAAAATTAGCTGAGGGGTCGCTTTCTCCTTAAATCTCAGCTTTCTGTTCACACTAGAGGATGTCTTGAAAACTTACTTATTTTCGATATAGTGAACAAAATATGTATGTTTGATTTTCTGTTCACACTAGAGGATTCTTTCCGTTTTAATGTAAAAAAAACTTTTGAAAATTAGCTGAGGTGTCGCATTCTCCTTGAATCTCAGCTTTCTGTTCACACTAGTGGATGTCATGAAAACTTACTTATTTTCGATGTAGTGAACACAATATGTATGTTTGAATTTCTGTTCACCCAAGAGGATTCTTTCCGTTTTAATGTAAAAAAAAAACTTTTGAAAATTAGCTGAGGTGTCGCATTCTCCTTAAATCTCAGCTTTCTGTTCACGATAGAGGATGTCTTGAAATCTTACTTCTTTTCGATATAGTGAACAAAATATGTATGTTTGAATTTCTGTTCACCCAAGAGGATTCTTTCCGTTTTAATGTAAAAAAAACTTTTGAAAATTAGCTGAGGGGTCGCTTTCTCCTTAAATCTCAGCTTTCTGTTCACACTAGAGGATGTCTTGAAAACTTACTTATTTTCGATATAGTGAACAAAATATGTATGTTTGATTTTCTGTTCACACTAGAGGATTCTTTCCGTTTTAATGTAAAAAAACTTTTGAAAATTAGCTGAGGTGTCGCATTCTCCTTGAATCTCAGCTTTCTGTTCACACTAGTGGATGTCATGAAAACTTACTTATTTTCGATGTAGTGAACACAATATGTATGTTTGAATTTCTGTTAACCCAAAACAATTCTTTCTGTTTTAATGTAAAAAAAACTTTTGAAAATTAGCTGAGGTGTCGCATTCTCCTTGAATCTCAGCTTTCTGTTCACACTAGTGGATGTCTTGAAAACTTACTTATTTTCGATGTAGTGAACAAAATATGTATGTTTGAATTTCTGTTCACCCAAGAGGATTCTTTCCGTTTTAATGTAAAAAAAACTTTTGAAAATTAGCTGAGGGGTCGCTTTCTCCTTAAATCTCAGCTTTCTGTTCACACTAGAGGATGTCTTGAAAACTTACTTAGTTTCGATATAGTGAACAAAATATGTATGTTTGATTTTCTGTTCACACTAGAGTATTCTTTCTGTTTTCTCCTTGAATCTCAGCTTTCTGTTCACACTAGTGGATGTCTTGAAAACTTACTTATTTTCGATGTAGTGAACAAAATATGTATGTTTGAATTTCTGTTCACCCAAGAGGATTCTTTCCGTTTTAATGTAAAAAAAAAACTTTTGAAAATTGTAGAAAATTAGAATTCAAACATGTTTCCGTTTTTATTTCCTATTAATTAGGATTGATTATGATTGATTAGGATTGATTATGATTGATTAGGATTAATTGTGATTGATTAGAATTGATTGTGATTAGGATTGTGATAGGATTGATTAGTCATCGCTTAGTCATTCTTAGCGATTCTTTCTTGTATAAATACTCACTCATGTAATTTATTCAATATCAATATACAAAAACTTCTTTTCAATATGGTATCAGAGCGGGTTCGTTCCTACCCTAATTCAAATCTGAAATAACCATCCAAACACTTCCATCACCGTCAAACACCTCCTAAACACCGCCTTGAATCTGTCCAACACAGAAACCTAGTTTACTGACCTCCGATCAAAAAAGTGAGGTGACCATTCGACTCAGAAGGATCCGACGAGTCGACCGCCGCTGGACCCATCGCCGTCAGCCGCTGCACGCGCCACCACGCGCCGCCTTCCAGACGCTTTTTTTCCGTCGCGACTTGCACAGAACTTCTCGCCGGCTTCTCCTCTTCCTGTTCCAGAGGTCAGATCAAAAGTTTACAAAACTTGATTTTTCATCAACGGTCAACCCTTCTCTTTTTATTCATGGCTTCCTCAAAACACTCTTTTTATTACCACGAGCAACCTCCTAAGGCCACTAGTCATGTGGTCCAGCAAGGTACAACTTTCCATGTTGATAGTCAAAATCATTGGATCCTTGATTCTGGAGCCTCTGATCATATGACAGGTAATCTTGGCTTGTTTTGTTCATACACTCCATATTCTGAACCTTCTCGGGTCAAGATCGCCGATGGCAGTTTTTCCCAGATTGCGGGACACGGAACCATTAAACTTTCTGAGCTGATTACTTTGACATCAGTTCTTTATGTTCCTTCTCTGACTTGTAATCTCATTTCCATTAGCAAGCTCACCTCTGAGTTGCATTGCTTTGCTAAATTCTTTCCACATGGTTGTGTTTTTCAGGAACAGGACTCGGAGAGGATGATTGGCAGTGCTAGAGAGGATGGTGGACTTTACTACTTTGAGGAGGATGTGACTCATGAAGCTGTTTTCGTAGAAAAAAACTCTATGTTTCCTTTTGATTCATGTAATGATGTTATGCTGTGGCATCGTAGGCTAGGCCATCCAAATTTTATTTATCTTCAGAAGTTGTTGCCAAACTTATTTATTAATAAAAGTCCAAGTTTGTTTTCTTGTGATATTTGTCAACTTGCCAAGCATACTCGTGCTCATTATCCTTCTAAAGTTCACCATGACTCTTCCCCATTTTCCTTAATTCATAGCGACATATGGGGTCCAGCCCGTGTTAAAAATATTTCAGGTACTCGATGGTTCATTACCTTCATTGATGACCATTCTCGAGTTTGTTGGGTGTATCTTCTAAAGGATAAGTCCGATGCTGCATCCGTGTTTAAAAAATTTCATGCCATGGTTCAAACCCAATTCCAAGTTGCTATACAAATTCTTCGTACAGATAATGGCAAAGAGTATTTTAACTCTATTCTTGGAGAATATCTTTCCCAACATGGCATCCTTCACCAAAGCTCGTGTCCTGACACACCCCAACAAAACGGAGTTGCGGAAAGAAAAAACCGACATCTCCTTGAAGTTGCTCGGGCTCTTATGTTTACCACGAGTGTTCCTAAATATCTTTGGGGAGAGGCAGTTCTCACTGCCTCGTATCTGATAAATCGAATGCCATCTCGCATTCTGAAATTTCAGTCTCCTCTTTCTAGTCTTGTTCGTATCTTCCCTTCCTTCCGAGGTGTCTCCTCCTTACCTCTCAAGTTATTTGGTTGTGTTGTATTTGTCCATATTCCCTCCCATCAACGGTCTAAGCTTGATCCTAAGTCTCTCCAGTGTGTCTTTATTGGTTATTCTCCTACTCAACGTGGCTATAAGTGTTATTCACCCTCTCTTCGTAAGGTCTTTGTCTCTATGGATGTCACTTTTTCTGAGAATGACCCTTTCTTCCCCTCGACTTCTCTTCAGGGGGAGTCTATAGGAGTAGATGAAGATCAGTCATGGGAACCTATTAATGCCACAGTATTACCTCTACTTTTGGAAACAGGGGGAGCTACAGAATCCTCACCATCAGGAGCCTCCTCAAAATGGGGACAAGTTTATAGCTGGCGAAAGCCTCCTCAAAATATGTATGTTTGAATTTCTGTTCACCCAAGAGGATTCTTTCCGTTTTAATGTAAAAAAAACTTTTGAAAATTAGCTGAGGGGTCGCTTTCTCCTTAAATCTCAGCTTTCTGTTCACACTAGAGGATGTCTTGAAAACTTACTTATTTTCGATATAGTGAACAAAATATGTATGTTTGATTTTCTGTTCACACTAGAGGATTCTTTCTGTTTTAATGTAAAAAAAACTTTTGAAAATTAGCTGAGGTGTCGCATTCTCCTTGAATCTCAGCTTTCTGTTCACACTAGTGGATGTCTTGAAAACTTACTTATTTTCGATGTAGTGAACAAAATATGTATGTTTGAATTTCTGTTCACCCAAGAGGATTCTTTCCGTTTTAATGTAAAAAAAAACTTTTGAAAATTAGCTGAGGTGTCGCATTCTCCTTAAATCTCAGCTTTCTGTTCACGATAGAGGATGTCTTGAAAACTTACTTCTTTTCGATATAGTGAACAAAATATGTATGTTTGAATTTCTGTTCACACTAGAGGATTCTTTCCGTTTTAATGTAAAAAAAACTTTTGAAAATTAGCTGAGGTGTCGCATTCTCCTTAAATCTCAGGTTTCTGTTCACACTAGAGGATGTCTTGAAAACTTACTTATTTTCGATACAGCGAACAAAATATGTATGTTTGAATTTCTTTTCACACTAGAGGATTCTTTCCGTTTTAATGTAAAAAAAACTTTTGAAAATTAGCTGAAGTGTCGCATTCTCCTTAAATCTCAGCTTTCTGTTCACACTAGAGGATGTCTTGAAAACTTACTTATTTTCGATATAGTGAACAAAATATGTATGTTTGATTTTCTGTTCACACTCGAGGATTCTTTCCGTTCTAATGTAAAAAAACTTTTGAAAATTAGCTGAGGTGCCGCATTCTCCTTGAATCTCAGCTTTCTGTTCACACTAGTGGATGTCTTGAAAACTTACTTATTTTCGATGTAGTGAACAAAATATGTATGTTTGAATTTATGTTCACACTAGAGGATTCTTTCCGTTTTAATGTAAAAAAAACTTTTGAAAATTAGCTGAGGTGTCGCTTTCTCCTTAAATCTCATCTTTCTGTTCACACTAGAGGATGTCTTGAAAACTTATTTTCGATACAGCGAACAAAATATGTATGTTTGAATTTCTGTTCACCTTAGAGGATTCTTTCCGTTTTAATGTAAAAAAAACTTTTGAAAATTAGCTGAGGTGTCGCATTCTCCTTGAATCTCAGCTTTCTGTTCACACTAGTGGATGTCTTGAAAACTTACTTATTTTCGATGTAGTGAACAAAATATGTATGTTTGAATTTCTGTTCACCCAAGAGGATTCTTTCCGTTTTAATGTAAAAAAAAACTTTTGAAAATTAGCTGAGGTGTCGCATTCTCCTTAAATCTCAGCTTTCTGTTCACGATAGAGGATGTCTTGAAAACTTACTTCTTTTCGATATAGTGAACAAAATATGTATGTTTGAATTTCTGTTCACACTAGAGGATTCTTTCCGTTTTAATGAAAAAAAAACTTTTGAAAATTAGCTGAGGTGTCGCATTCTCCTTAAATCTCAGGTTTCTGTTCACACTAGAGGATGTCTTGAAAACTTACTTATTTTCGATACAGCGAACAAAATATGTATGTTTGAATTTCTTTTCACACTAGAGGATTCTTTCCGTTTTAATGTAAAAAAAACTTTTGAAAATTAGCTGAAGTGTCGCATTCTCCTTAAATCTCAGCTTTCTGTTCACACTAGAGGATGTCTTGAAAACTTACTTATTTTTGATATAGTGAACAAAATATGTATGTTTGATTTTCTGTTCACACTCGAGGATTCTTTTCGTTCTAATGTAAAAAAACTTTTGAAAATTAGCTGAGGTGCCGCATTCTCCTTGAATCTCAGCTTTCTGTTCACACTAGTGGATGTCTTGAAAACTTACTTATTTTCGATGTAGTGAACAAAATATGTATGTTTGAATTTCTGTTCACCCAAGAGGATTCTTTCCGTTTTAATGTAATTTTTTTTTTAAAACTAGCTGAGGTGTCGCATTCTCCTTGAATCTCAGCTTTCTGTTAACACTAGTGGATGTCTTGAAAACTTACTTATTTTCGATGTAGTGAACAAAATATGTATGTTTGAATTTCTGTTCACCCAAGAGGATTCTTTCCGTTTTAATGTAAAAAAAACTTTTGAAAATTAGCTGAGGTGTCGCATTCTCCTTAAATCTCAGCTTTCTGTTCACGCTAGAGGATGTCTTGAAAACTTACTTCTTTTCGATATAGTGAACAAAATATGTATGTTTGAATTTCTGTTCACACTAGAGGATTCTTTCCGTTTTAATGTAAAAAAAACTTTTGAAAATTAGCTGAAGTGTCGCATTCTCCTTAAATCTCAGCTTTCTGTTCACACTAGAGGATGTCTCGAAAACTTACTTATTTTCGATATAGTGAACAAAATATGTATGTTTGATTTTCTGTTCACACTCGAGGATTCTTTCCGTTCTAATGTAAAAAAACTTTTGAAAATTAGCTGAGGTGTCGCATTCTCCTTGAATCTCAGCTTTCTGTTCACACTAGTGGATGTCTTGAAAACTTACTTATTTTCGATGTAGTGAACAAAATATGTATGTTTGAATTTCTGTTCACCCAAGAGGATTCTTTCCGTTTTAATGTAAATTTTTTTTTAAAATTAGCTGAGGTGTCGCATTCTCCTTGAATCTCAGCTTTCTGTTCACACTAGTGGATGTCTTGAAAACTTACTTATTTTCGATGTAGTGAACAAAATATGTATGTTTGAATTTCTGTTCACCCAAGAGGATTCTTTCCGTTTTAATGTAAAAAAAACTTTTGAAAATTAGCTGAGGTGTCGCATTCT
Source organism: Gastrolobium bilobum (assembly GCF_033153095.1). Lineage (NCBI taxonomy): Eukaryota > Viridiplantae > Streptophyta > Magnoliopsida > Fabales > Fabaceae > Gastrolobium > Gastrolobium bilobum. The sequence continues at coordinate 18,147 of NW_026897313.1, forward strand.
CCTTGAATCTCAGCTTTCTGTTCACGCTAGAGGATGTCTTGAAAACTTACTTCTTTTCGATATAGTGAACAAAATATGTATGTTTGAATTTCTGTTCACACTAGAGGATTCTTTCCGTTTTAATGTAAAAAAACTTTTGAAAATTAGCTGAGGTGTCGCTTTCTCCTTAAATCTCAGCTTTCTGTTCACACTAGAGGATGTCTTGAATACTTATTTTCGATACAGCGAACAAAATATGTATGTTTGAATTTCTGTTCTCCCTAGAGGATTCTTTCCGTTTTAATGTAAAAAAAACTTTTGAAAATTAGCTGAGGTGTCGCATTCTCCTTGAATCTCAGCTTTCTGTTCACACTAGTGGATGTCTTGAAAACTTACTTATTTTTGATCTAGTGAACAAAATATGTATGTTTGAATTTCTGTTCACCCAAGAGGATTCTTTCAGTTTTAATGTAAAAAAAACTTTTGAAAATTAGCTGAGGTGTCGCATTCTCCTTAAATCTCAGCTTTCTGTTCACTCTAGAGGATGTCTTGAAAACTTACTTCTTTTCGATATAGTGAACAAAATATGTATGTTTGAATTTCTGTTCACACTAGAGGATTCTTTCCGTTTTAATGTAAAAAAAAACTTTTGAAAATTAGCTGAGGTGTCGCATTCTCCTTAAATCTCAGCTTTCTGTTCACACTGGAGGATGTCTGGAAAACTTACTTATTTTCGATACAGCGAACAAAATATGTATGTTTGAATTTCTTTTCACACTAGAGGATTCTTTCCGTTTTAATGTAAAAAAAACTTTTGAAAATTAGCTGAAGTGTCGCATTCTCCTTAAATCTCAGCTTTCTGTTCACACTAGAGGATGTCTTGAAAACTTACTTATTTTCGATATAGTGAATAAAATATGTATGTTTGAATTTCTGCTAACCCTAGAGGATTCTTTCCGTTTTAATGTAAAAAAAACTTTTGAAAATTAGGTGAGGTGTCGCATTCTCCTTGAATCTCAGCTTTCTGTTCACACTAGTGGATGTCTTGAAAACTTACTTATTTTCGATGTAGTGAACAAAATATGTATGTTTGAATTTCTGTTCACCCAAGAGGATTCTTTCCATTTTAATGTAAAAAAAACTTTTGAAAATTAGCTGAGGTGTCGCTTTCTCCTTAAATCTCAGCTTTCTGTTCACACTAGAGGATGTCTTGAAAATTTACTTATTTTCGATATAGTGAACAAAATATGTATGTTTGATTTTCTGTTCACACTAGAGGATTCTTTCCGTTTTAATGTAAAAAAAACTTTTGAAAATTAGCTGAGGTGTCGCATTCTCCTTGAATCTCAGCTTTCTGTTCACACTAGTGGATGTCTTGAAAACTTACTTATTTTCGATGTAGTGAACAAAATATGTATGTTTGAATTTCTGTTCACCCAAGAGGATTCTTTCCGTTTTAATGTAAAAAAAACTTTTGAAAATTAGCTGAGGGGTCGCTTTCTCCTTAAATCTCAGCTTTCTGTTCACACTAGAGGATGTCTTGAAAACTTACTTATTTTCGATATAGTGAACAAAATATGTATGTTTGATTTTCTGTTCACACTAGAGGATTCTTTCCGTTTAATGTAAAAAAAACTTTTGAAAATTAGCTGAGGTGTCGCATTCTCCTTGAATCTCAGCTTTCTGTTCACACTAGTGGATGTCATGAAAACTTACTTATTTTCGATGTAGTGAACACAATATGTATGTTTGAATTTCTGTTCACCCAAGAGGATTCTTTCCGTTTTAATGTAAAAAAAAAACTTTTGAAAATTAGCTGAGGTGTCGCATTCTCCTTAAATCTCAGCTTTCTGTTCACACTAGAGGATGTCTTGAAAACTTACTTATTTTCGATATAGTGAACAAAATATGTATGTTTGATTTTCTGTTCACACTCGAGGATTCTTTCCGTTCTAATGTAAAAAAACTTTTGAAAATTAGCTGAGGTGCCGCATTCTCCTTGAATCTCAGCTTTCTGTTCACACTAGTGGATGTCTTGAAAACTTACTTATTTTCGATGTAGTGAACAAAATATGTATGTTTGAATTTCTGTTCACCCAAGAGGATTCTTTCCGTTTTAATGTAATTTTTTTTTTCAAACTAGCTGAGGTGTCGCATTCTCCTTGAATCTCAGCTTTCTGTTAACACTAGTGGATGTCTTGAAAACTTACTTATTTTCGATGTAGTGAACAAAATATGTATGTTTGAATTTCTGTTCACCCAAGAGGATTCTTTCCGTTTTAATGTAAAAAAAACTTTTGAAAATTAGCTGGTGTCGCATTCTCCTTAAATCTCAGCTTTCTGTTCACGCTAGAGGATGTCTTGAAAACTTACTTCTTTTCGATATAGTGAACAAAATATGTATGTTTGAATTTCTGTTCACACTAGAGGATTCTTTCCGTTTTAATGTAAAAAAAGACTTTTGAAAATTAGCTGAAGTGTCGCATTCTCCTTAAATCTCAGCTTTCTGTTCACACTAGAGGATGTCTTGAAAACTTACTTATTTTCGATATAGTGAACAAAATATGTATGTTTGATTTTCTGTTCACACTCGAGGATTCTTTCCGTTCTAATGTAAAAAAACTTTTGAAAATTAGCTGAGGTGTCGCATTCTCCTTGAATCTCAGCTTTCTGTTCACACTAGTGGATGTCTTGAAAACTTACTTATTTTCGATGTAGTGAACAAAATATGTATGTTTGAATTTCTGTTCACCCAAGAGGATTCTTTCCGTTTTAATGTAAATTTTTTTTTTAAAATTAGCTGAGGTGTCGCATTCTCCTTGAATCTCAGCTTTCTGTTCACACTAGTGGATGTCTTGAAAACTTACTTATTTTCGATGTAGTGAACAAAATATGTATGTTTGAATTTCTGTTCACCCAAGAGGATTCTTTCCGTTTTAATGTAAAAAAAACTTTTGAAAATTAGCTGAGGTGTCGCATTCTCCTTGAATCTCAGCTTTCTGTTCACGCTAGAGGATGTCTTGAAAACTTACTTCTTTTCGATATAGTGAACAAAATATGTATGTTTGAATTTCTGTTCACACTAGAGGATTCTTTCCGTTTTAATGTAAAAAAACTTTTGAAAATTAGCTGAGGTGTCGCTTTCTCCTTAAATCTCAGCTTTCTGTTCACACTAGAGGATGTCTTGAATACTTATTTTCGATACAGCGAACAAAATATGTATGTTTGAATTTCTGTTCTCCCTAGAGGATTCTTTCCGTTTTAATGTAAAAAAAACTTTTGAAAATTAGCTGAGGTGTCGCATTCTCCTTGAATCTCAGCTTTCTGTTCACACTAGTGGATGTCTTGAAAACTTACTTATTTTTGATCTAGTGAACAAAATATGTATGTTTGAATTTCTGTTCACCCAAGAGGATTCTTTCAGTTTTAATGTAAAAAAAACTTTTGAAAATTAGCTGAGGTGTCGCATTCTCCTTAAATCTCAGCTTTCTGTTCACTCTAGAGGATGTCTTGAAAACTTACTTCTTTTCGATATAGTGAACAAAATATGTATGTTTGAATTTCTGTTCACACTAGAGGATTCTTTCCGTTTTAATGTAAAAAAAAACTTTTGAAAATTAGCTGAGGTGTCGCATTCTCCTTGAATCTCAGCTTTCTGTTCACACTAGAGGATGTCTTGAAAACTTACTTATTTTCGATACAGCGAACAAAATATGTATGTTTGAATTTCTTTTCACACTAGAGGATTCTTTCCGTTTTAATGTAAAAAAAACTTTTGAAAATTAGCTGAAGTGTCGCATTCTCCTTAAATCTCAGCTTTCTGTTCACACTAGAGGATGTCTTGAAAACTTACTTATTTTCGATATAGTGAATAAAATATGTATGTTTGAATTTCTGCTAACCCTAGAGGATTCTTTCCGTTTTAATGTAAAAAAAACTTTTGAAAATTAGGTGAGGTGTCGCATTCTCCTTGAATCTCAGCTTTCTGTTCACACTAGTGGATGTCTTGAAAACTTACTTATTTTCGATGTAGTGAACAAAATATGTATGTTTGAATTTCTGTTCACCCAAGAGGATTCTTTCCATTTTAATGTAAAAAAAACTTTTGAAAATTAGCTGAGGTGTCGCTTTCTCCTTAAATCTCAGCTTTCTGTTCACACTAGAGGATGTCTTGAAAATTTACTTATTTTCGATATAGTGAACAAAATATGTATGTTTGATTTTCTGTTCACACTAGAGGATTCTTTCCGTTTTAATGTAAAAAAAACTTTTGAAAATTAGCTGAGGTGTCGCATTCTCCTTGAATCTCAGCTTTCTGTTCACACTAGTGGATGTCTTGAAAACTTACTTATTTTCGATGTAGTGAACAAAATATGTATGTTTGAATTTCTGTTCACCCAAGAGGATTCTTTCCGTTTTAATGTAAAAAAAACTTTTGAAAATTAGCTGAGGGGTCGCTTTCTCCTTAAATCTCAGCTTTCTGTTCACACTAGAGGATGTCTTGAAAACTTACTTATTTTCGATATAGTGAACAAAATATGTATGTTTGATTTTCTGTTCACACTAGAGGATTCTTTCCGTTTTAATGTAAAAAAAACTTTTGAAAATTAGCTGAGGTGTCGCATTCTCCTTGAATCTCAGCTTTCTGTTCACACTAGTGGATGTCATGAAAACTTACTTATTTTCGATGTAGTGAACACAATATGTATGTTTGAATTTCTGTTAACCCAAAAGGATTCTTTCCGTTTTAATGTAAAAAAAAAACTTTTGAAAATTAGCTGAGGTGTCGCATTCTCCTTGAATCTCAGCTTTCTGTTCACACTAGTGGATGTCTTGAAAACTTACTTATTTTCGATATAGTGAACAAAATATGTATGTTTGAATTTCTGTTCACCCAAGAGGATTCTTTCCGTTTTAATGTAAAAAAAACTTTTGAAAATTAGCTGAGGGGTCGCTTTCTCCTTAAATCTCAGCTTTCTGTTCACACTAGAGGATGTCTTGAAAACTTACTTATTTTCGATATAGTGAACAAAATATGTATGTTTGATTTTCTGTTCACACTAGAGGATTCTTTCTGTTTTAATGTAAAAAAAACTTTTGAAAATTAGCTGAGGTGTCGCATTCTCCTTGAATCTCAGCTTTCTGTTCACACTAGTGGATGTCTTGAAAACTTACTTATTTTCGATGTAGTGAACAAAATATGTATGTTTGAATTTCTGTTCACCCAAGAGGATTCTTTCCGTTTTAATGTAAAAAAAAACTTTTGAAAATTAGCTGAGGTGTCGCATTCTCCTTAAATCTCAGCTTTCTGTTCACGATAGAGGATGTCTTGAAAACTTACTTCTTTTCGATATAGTGAACAAAATATGTATGTTTGAATTTCTGTTCACACTAGAGGATTCTTTCCGTTTTAATGTAAAAAAAACTTTTGAAAATTAGCTGAGGTGTCGCATTCTCCTTAAATCTCAGGTTTCTGTTCACACTAGAGGATGTCTTGAAAACTTACTTATTTTCGATACAGCGAACAAAATATGTATGTTTGAATTTCTTTTCACACTAGAGGATTCTTTCCGTTTTAATGTAAAAAAAACTTTTGAAAATTAGCTGAAGTGTCGCATTCTCCTTAAATCTCAGCTTTCTGTTCACACTAGAGGATGTCTTGAAAACTTACTTATTTTCGATATAGTGAACAAAATATGTATGTTTGATTTTCTGTTCACACTCGAGGATTCTTTCCGTTCTAATGTAAAAAAACTTTTGAAAATTAGCTGAGGTGCCGCATTCTCCTTGAATCTCAGCTTTCTGTTCACACTAGTGGATGTCTTGAAAACTTACTTATTTTCGATGTAGTGAACAAAATATGTATGTTTGAATTTATGTTCACACTAGAGGATTCTTTCCGTTTTAATGTAAAAAAAACTTTTGAAAATTAGCTGAGGTGTCGCTTTCTCCTTAAATCTCATCTTTCTGTTCACACTAGAGGATGTCTTGAAAACTTATTTTCGATACAGCGAACAAAATATGTATGTTTGAATTTCTGTTCACCTTAGAGGATTCTTTCCGTTTTAATGTAAAAAAAACTTTTGAAAATTAGCTGAGGTGTCGCATTCTCCTTGAATCTCAGCTTTCTGTTCACACTAGTGGATGTCTTGAAAACTTACTTATTTTCGATGTAGTGAACAAAATATGTATGTTTGAATTTCTGTTCACCCAAGAGGATTCTTTCCGTTTTAATGTAAAAAAAAACTTTTGAAAATTAGCTGAGGTGTCGCATTCTCCTTAAATCTCAGCTTTCTGTTCACGATAGAGGATGTCTTGAAAACTTACTTCTTTTCGATATAGTGAACAAAATATGTATGTTTGAATTTCTGTTCACACTAGAGGATTCTTTCCGTTTTAATGTAAAAAAAACTTTTGAAAATTAGCTGAGGTGTCGCATTCTCCTTAAATCTCAGGTTTCTGTTCACACTAGAGGATGTCTTGAAAACTTACTTATTTTCGATACAGCGAACAAAATATGTATGTTTGAATTTCTTTTCACACTAGAGGATTCTTTCCGTTTTAATGTAAAAAAAACTTTTGAAAATTAGCTGAAGTGTCGCATTCTCCTTAAATCTCAGCTTTCTGTTCACACTAGAGGATGTCTTGAAAACTTACTTATTTTCGATATAGTGAACAAAATATGTATGTTTGATTTTCTGTTCACACTCGAGGATTCTTTCCGTTCTAATGTAAAAAAACTTTTGAAAATTAGCTGAGGTGCCGCATTCTCCTTGAATCTCAGCTTTCTGTTCACACTAGAGGATGTCTTGAAAACTTACTTATTTTCGATACAGCGAACAAAATATGTATGTTTGAATTTCTTTTCACACTAGAGGATTCTTTCCGTTTTAATGTAAAAAAAACTTTTGAAAATTAGCTGAAGTGTCGCATTCTCCTTAAATCTCAGCTTTCTGTTCACACTAGAGGATGTCTTGAAAACTTACTTATTTTCGATATAGTGAACAAAATATGTATGTTTGATTTTCTGTTCACACTCGAGGATTCTTTCCGTTCTAATGTAAAAAAACTTTTGAAAATTAGCTGAGGTGCCGCATTCTCCTTGAATCTCAGCTTTCTGTTCACACTAGTGGATGTCTTGAAAACTTACTTATTTTCGATGTAGTGAACAAAATATGTATGTTTGAATTTCTGTTCACCCAAGAGGATTCTTTCCGTTTTAATGTAATTTTTTTTTTAAAACTAGCTGAGGTGTCGCATTCTCCTTGAATCTCAGCTTTCTGTTAACACTAGTGGATGTCTTGAAAACTTACTTATTTTCGATGTAGTGAACAAAATATGTATGTTTGAATTTCTGTTCACCCAAGAGGATTCTTTCCGTTTTAATGTAAAAAAAACTTTTGAAAATTAGCTGAGGTGTCGCATTCTCCTTAAATCTCAGCTTTCTGTTCACGCTAGAGGATGTCTTGAAAACTTACTTCTTTTCGATATAGTGAACAAAATATGTATGTTTGAATTTCTGTTCACACTAGAGGAGTCTTTCCGTTTTAATGTAAAAAAAACTTTTGAAAATTAGCTGAAGTGTCGCATTCTCCTTAAATCTCAGCTTTCTGTTCACACTAGAGGATGTCTCGAAAACTTACTTATTTTCGATATAGTGAACAAAATATGTATGTTTGATTTTCTGTTCACACTCGAGGATTCTTTCCGTTCTAATGTAAAAAAACTTTTGAAAATTAGCTGAGGTGTCGCATTCTCCTTGAATCTCAGCTTTCTGTTCACACTAGTGGATGTCTTGAAAACTTACTTATTTTCGATGTAGTGAACAAAATATGTATGTTTGAATTTCTGTTCACCCAAGAGGATTCTTTCCGTTTTAATGTAAATTTTTTTTTTAAAATTAGCTGAGGTGTCGCATTCTCCTTGAATCTCAGCTTTCTGTTCACACTAGTGGATGTCTTGAAAACTTACTTATTTTCGATGTAGTGAACAAAATATGTATGTTTGAATTTCTGTTCACCCAAGAGGATTCTTTCCGTTTTAATGTAAAAAAAACTTTTGAAAATTAGCTGAGGTGTCGCATTCTCCTTAAATCTCAGCTTTCTGTTCACGCTAGAGGATGTCTTGAAAACTTACTTCTTTTCGATATAGTGAACAAAATATGTATGTTTGAATTTCTGTTCACACTAGAGGATTCTTTCCGTTTTAATGTAAAAAAACTTTTGAAAATTAGCTGAGGTGTCGCTTTCTCCTTAAATCTCAGCTTTCTGTTCACACTAGAGGATGTCTTGAATACTTATTTTCGATACAGCGAACAAAATATGTATGTTTGAATTTCTGTTCTCCCTAGAGGATTCTTTCCGTTTTAATGTAAAAAAAACTTTTGAAAATTAGCTGAGGTGTCGCATTCTCCTTGAATCTCAGCTTTCTGTTCACACTAGTGGATGTCTTGAAAACTTACTTATTTTTGATCTAGTGAACAAAATATGTATGTTTGAATTTCTGTTCACCCAAGAGGATTCTTTCAGTTTTAATGTAAAAAAAACTTTTGAAAATTAGGTGAGGTGTCGCATTCTCCTTAAATCTCAGCTTTCTGTTCACTCTAGAGGATGTCTTGAAAACTTACTTCTTTTCGATATAGTGAACAAAATATGTATGTTTGAATTTCTGTTCACACTAGAGGATTCTTTCCGTTTTAATGTAAAAAAAAACTTTTGAAAATTAGCTGAGGTGTCGCATTCTCCTTAAATCTCAGCTTTCTGTTCACACTAGAGGATGTCTTGAAAACTTACTTATTTTCGATACAGCGAACAAAATATGTATGTTTGAATTTCTTTTCACACTAGAGGATGCTTTCTGTTTAAATGTAAAAAAAAAAACTTTTGAAAATTAGCTGAAGTGTCGCATTCTCCTTAAATCTCAGCTTTCTGTTCACACTAGAGGATGTCTTGAAAACTTACTTATTTTCGATATAGTGAATAAAATATGTATGTTTGAATTTCTGCTAACCCTAGAGGATTCTTTCCGTTTTAATGTAAAAAAAACTTTTGAAAATTAGGTGAGGTGTCGCATTCTCCTTGAATCTCAGCTTTCTGTTCACACTAGTGGATGTCTTGAAAACTTACTTATTTTCGATGTAGTGAACAAAATATGTATGTTTGAATTTCTGTTCACCCAAGAGGATTCTTTCCATTTTAATGTAAAAAAAACTTTTGAAAATTAGCTGAGGTGTCGCTTTCTCCTTAAATCTCAGCTTTCTGTTCACACTAGAGGATGTCTTGAAAATTTACTTATTTTCGATATAGTGAACAAAATATGTATGTTTGATTTTCTGTTCACACTAGAGGATTCTTTCCGTTTTAATGTAAAAAAAACTTTTGAAAATTAGCTGAGGTGTCGCATTCTCCTTGAATCTCAGCTTTCTGTTCACACTAGTGGATGTTTTGAAAACTTACTTATTTTCGATGTAGTGAACAAAATATGTATGTTTGAATTTCTGTTCACCCAAGAGGATTCTTTCCGTTTTAATGTAAAAAAAAAACTTTTGAAAATTAGCTGAGGTGTCGCATTCTCCTTGAATCTCAGCTTTCTGTTCACACTAGTGGATGTTTTGAAAACTTACTTATTTTCGATGTAGTGAACAAAATATGTATGTTTGAATTTCTGTTCACCCAAGAGGATTCTTTCCGTTTTAATGTAAAAAAAAACTTTTGAAAATTAGCTGAGGTGTCGCTTTCTCCTTAAATCTCAGCTTTCTGTTCACACTAGAGGATGTCTTGAAAACTTATTTTCGATACAGCGAACAAAATATATATGTTTGAATTTCTGTTCTCCCTAGAGGATTCTTTCCGTTTTAATGTAAAAAAAACTTTTGAAAATTAGCTGAGGTGTCGCATTCTCCTTGAATCTCAGCTTTCTGTTCACACTAGTGGATGTCTTGAAAACTTACTTATTTTTGATCTAGTGAACAAAATATGTATGTTTGAATTTCTGTTCACCCAAGAGGATTCTTTCAGTTTTAATGTAAAAAAAACTTTTGAAAATTAGCTGAGGTGTCGCATTCTCCTTAAATCTCAGCTTTCTGTTCACTCTAGAGGATGTCTTGAAAACTTACTTCTTTTCGATATAGTGAACAAAATATGTATGTTTGAATTTCTGTTCACACTAGAGGATTCTTTCCGTTTTAATGTAAAAAAAAACTTTTGAACATTAGCTGAGGTGTCGCATTCTCCTTGAATCTCAGCTTTCTGTTCACACTAGAGGATGTCTTGAAAACTTACTTATTTTCGATGTAGTGAACAAAATATGTATGTTTGAATTTCTGTTCACCCAAGAGGATTCTTTCCGTTTTAATGTAAAAAAAAACTTTTGAAAATTAGCTGAGGTGTCGCTTTCTCCTTAAATCTCAGCTTTCTGTTCACACTAGAGGATGTCTTGAAAACTTATTTTCGATACAGCGAACAAAATATGTATGTTTGAATTTCTGTTCTCCCTAGAGGATTCTTTCCGTTTTAATGTAAAAAAAACTTTTGGAAATTAGCTGAGGTGTCGCATTCTCCTTGAATCTCAGCTTTCTGTTCACACTAGTGGATGTCTTGAAAACTTACTTATTTTTGATCTAGTGAACAAAATATGTATGTTTGAATTTCTGTTCACCCAAGAGGATTCTTTCAGTTTTAATGTAAAAAAAACTTTTGAAAATTAGCTGAGGTGTCGCATTCTCCTTAAATCTCAGCTTTCTGTTCACTCTAGAGGATGTCTTGAAAACTTACTTCTTTTCGATATAGTGAACAAAATATGTATGTTTGAATTTCTGTTCACACTAGAGGATTCTTTCCGTTTTAATGTAAAAAAAAACTTTTGAACATTAGCTGAGGTGTCGCATTCTCCTTGAATCTCAGCTTTCTGTTCACACTAGAGGATGTCTTGAAAACTTACTTATTTTCGATGTAGTGAACAAAATATGTATGTTTGAATTTCTGTTCACCCAAGAGGATTCTTTCCGTTTTAATGTAAAAAAAACTTTTGAAAATTAGCTGAGGTGTCGCATTCTCCTTAAATCTCAGCTTTCTGTTCACACTAGAGGATGTCTTGAAAATTTACTTATTTTCGATATAGTGAACAAAATATGTATGTTTGATTTTCTGTTCACACTAGAGGATTCTTTCCGTTTTAATGTAAAAAAAAACTTTTGAACATTAGCTGAGGTGTCGCATTCTCCTTGAATCTCAGCTTTCTGTTCACACTAGAGGATGTCTTGAAAACTTACTTATTTTCGATGTAGTGAACAAAATATGTATGTTTGAATTTCTGTTCACCCAAGAGGATTCTTTCCGTTTTAATGTAAAAAAAAACTTTTGAAAATTAGCTGAGGTGTCGCTTTCTCCTTAAATCTCAGCTTTCTGTTCACACTAGAGGATGTCTTGAAAACTTATTTTCGATACAGCGAACAAAATATATAAGTTTGAATTTCTGTTCTCCCTAGAGGATTCTTTCCGTTTTAATGTAAAAAAAACTTTTGGAAATTAGCTGAGGTGTCGCATTCTCCTTGAATCTCAGCTTTCTGTTCACACTAGTGGATGTCTTGAAAACTTACTTATTTTTGATCTAGTGAACAAAATATGTATGTTTGAATTTCTGTTCACCCAAGAGGATTCTTTCAGTTTTAATGTAAAAAAAACTTTTGAAAATTAGCTGAGGTGTCGCATTCTCCTTAAATCTCAGCTTTCTGTTCACTCTAGAGGATGTCTTGAAAACTTACTTCTTTTCGATATAGTGAACAAAATATGTATGTTTGAATTTCTGTTCACACTAGAGGATTCTTTCCGTTTTAATGTAAAAAAAAACTTTTGAACATTAGCTGAGGTGTCGCATTCTCCTTGAATCTCAGCTTTCTGTTCACACTAGAGGATGTCTTGAAAACTTACTTATTTTCGATGTAGTGAACAAAATATGTATGTTTGAATTTCTGTTCACCCAAGAGGATTCTTTCCGTTTTAATGTAAAAAAAACTTTTGAAAATTAGCTGAGGTGTCGCATTCTCCTTAAATCTCAGCTTTCTGTTCACACTAGAGGATGTCTTGAAAATTTACTTATTTTCGATATAGTGAACAAAATATGTATGTTTGATTTTCTGTTCACACTAGAGGATTCTTTCCGTTTTAATGTAAAAAAACTTTTGAAAATTAGCTGAGGTGTCGCTTTCTCCTTAAATCTCAGCTTTCTGTTCACACTAGAGGATGTCTTGAATACTTATTTTCGATACAGCGAACAAAATATGTATGTTTGAATTTCTGTTCTC